>NW_021635456.1:0-37821 GCF_004799145.2 Neltuma alba | reverse complement strand
ATGGTTTGGAGAATAACTTCTGGAGAATAATTTTGTAAAAAAGTGATTCTAAGAAGTGAGAGTGTTTAGATAGTTATTATCAGAAACACTTTTTAATATATAAATTACTAAAAAAAACATAAGTCAATATGATAATTACATAAAAGATAGATTATGATATATTTTAATTGAAGGAATAAAATTATTAATAATATATTTTTACCAACATAATTAATAATACATAAGATAATATAATTAATAAATAATTAATATGTGTCTATATTTATAAGATATAAGATTAAATATATGTTTATAAAAAAATAATTGAAGGATATTAAAGTCATATTATTGTTTAGATCTACTTTAACAGACACAATCATACTCTTCATTTGAGTCAAAAGCAGAATGAATTTACTTCTTCTAAAACTATAATTTTGAACCCAAATCATGGTTAATCTAAAACCATGCTTTGTCAGTTTTTTTCTCGTGTTTTGACAACGTTGGAACCAAAACCATAATTCGGGTTTGGTTTTGAAGGTTAGACAAACAGGCCTATTTCTTATAAATGAGAGGACTATCTAAAATATTCTTTCATAAAAAGTTGTGCGAGGACCGAGGGAGCATTCCGCAAAAAAGTATAACTCTAGTTTGAACTTTATGCATATTTCGATGGTTGGGGAAAATTGTGTATAAACATATGTACCTATTGACATATGCGCCTTTAATTTCTTGCACACTGCTGTGATTTTTCTGCGTACACTTTTTATTAATTATTAATACGAGAGTTAAATAATTAATTTATAATAAATAAATATTAGTTAAAAAAAGGAGACAACCTCTTTTTTTCATGATAAAAAAAGAGAACAACTTTCATCGTACGGGTAAAGGATGCTGGGGACTTATCGCATGAAAGGCTGAAAGCCCGAAACGCTTCGGTCTCCAGTTGTTCATTATATAAAAGAGGCTTCTTTAATTCGTAGACTAGCTAGCTAGTATACTTGTTTCCCTCTCAAGTCCGCGTGCATTGAAAATACATTTCTACTGGAAAATATAGCGAGAAAATGTACAAGAGCAACCTGCGTATAACTAGCTTCTGCAGATTTTACGATATTGGTTATCGTCGCCTTTATTTTATTTTATAATTTTTATACTATTGAAATAATAACCTTTTTTTTCTTCATAAATTTGATTATATATACGTGCATATGGCATAACGAGTGATTCTCACTTCTCAATGGCAAGACTAGGCGCAGACTGGCGAGTCATGAGAAAGAGAAACATTGCCGCGCCCATGATTGTGTTGGGTTCATTTGCAGCTTTAGTAATAGCCTCAGCTCAGAGAGAAAAATCCCAACCGACATGTCTGGTCGATCGAAACAGACTCATCATTTTCTAGTTACATCGTCAAAGCCATGGATGGCTTATGGAGAGCTGGCCAATCTGGTTATCAACATGTCTGGCCGTAAGTTCCCTCAAATTATATCCCCTCCCTATAGCTCCGCATGTTTCTCTTTTCCGACACATATCAAACTCACCCTAAAACTTCAAAGCACAGAACATGTAATAGAAAGCATATTAGCATTATGATCTCCCTGGTCAGAATTAACTAACTAAACGTGCTGTCGTTCCAACGATTTCCTAGCTAAGTCCCCCCCCCCTGCTTACACACCCCCACCTTTCGCACGGGGAAGAGATCGATCTAACACACACATCTTTTATGCCATCCACTTTGGGACTTGATCTTGCAACCGCCTTCCTAAAGATCGAGCTATCAAACCATTAACAAGGTTTTGGCTCTTAGCTAAGCTAATACGGGAATGATGAAACTGGAGTTTAACTAACTGTCCCTTTTGTGTTCTGACTATAAAATGCAGGAAATGAAATTTGGATGGCGTATCGTTGCTGGGACGGTGATTGGATCCTTGGGAGCAGCATTTGGGAGCGTCGGGGGTGTTGGTGGCGGCGGCATCTTTGTTCCCATGTTAATCCTCATTATTGGGTTTGACGCAAAATCTGCAACTGCCATTTCAAAATGTAATTATCATTTATAAATTCAAAAAGATGTCGGCTTAAAGTTAATTATCATGGAAAAAAAATTCAAGTGGAGCATATCATAGTCATAAAAAAACACATGATGCTTTCAAAAGATTTACATAATAATACTAACCTCCGGTCCTTAATAATATAAGAGTTCATTTAATTTTTATTTTGATCTTAGATATAAAACTCCAATTCACTTTATCTCTCATATTCATTTATTATTTTTCCAATTTAACCCCTATATTAATAATAGATATAGCCAATATACTTGATTAATAAAGATATTTTAAGAAAGATAATACATATTTATTACAAATAATTAACTTAATTAATTTTTTTAATTTATTTTAAATTAGTCAACTAATTTTATATTAAGGACAGAGCTAGTATTAGATAGAATAGAGAGGTTAGCATGATAATGAAAAAAGGTCATGTTATATATATATATATATATATAATCTATATATATATATTAAAACATCTAAATCACAAACCTTGTTAATTAACAAAATCTTTAACGACAACCCAGAATACGATCAAGAGGAATAACATAGGATCGCAAAATAAACTTCAAACTCGAGCAGGCTTGGAGCATTTGAAGCCCAAAGCGACATGGGTTATGAACTCCTGCTCCCTCAATATCTATGGAAACTTTATACTATTTGCATCTTTTTTTGATCTCGACTTCCTCATGTGACGATCTAAATCCTTTCTATAACCATGATTTTGTAGGTATGATCACAGGTGCGGCCATCTCAACCGTTTACTTCAACCTGAAACTGAAGCATCCTACATTGGATATACCCAATTGACTATAATATGGTGATGCTTATGATGCCCATGATCATGCTGGGGATTACCATTGGAGTAGTTTGGCGTTGTGTTTGCTGACTGGATGATCACTGTGCTTCTAATCATTGTCTTCATAGGTAGTAATTATGAATGTTCATTAGTTTTTCAATTAATCACTTCAACTACTCGATGTTCGTTTTTAAATATGAATGTTCAATTAGGTTTTCTCAATTAATCACTTCAACTACTCGATGGTTCATTTTTATTGTTGGATTTACAGGAACCTCAATTAAGGCATTCTTCAAGGGTATTCACACCTGGAAAACGGAAACCTTAACGAAACAGGTTGCTAGTTTTGGAAAGTTCCTAAGTAGGTAGCGCAAGATCTTTACATTATGCTCTCATATTTTCAAAAATTTTCACGCATATTCAATATAATCAATTTATTGAACCCATGTATGTATTTTTCCACCCCGGTTATTTCTTGTTTTAATTTATACTCATTATAAGCGCAGACACATGAATCTGCTTTAACACTACTTTTTTATTTGTTTTGTTTTCCTCTTATTCTCCTCGATCGCATTTCTTTCTATGCATTTACTGGGCTATGCTAATGCTGTTACATAATGTAGTCTCAATGAGAGAAGCCATCCCCAAATTCATTCAATTCAGACTTATTAAAGTCTTCCATCCGTGCTTAAATAAATAAATCTTTTTTATTTAAAATTGCAGGAGACCGCCACGCTTCTGAAATCTCCTGATGGTTTGTGGATTTAGTATTATTTTCATGAAAGGGTTAACCAAGTAAATCCCCAAATATATTTATATGTTACTGAAACCAAAGTTCGGTTTGTCTTTTCATCCAGGGACGGATTGTGATGAGGAGCCAGAATACAACTCTCTTCCCGCAAAATCTCAAAAAGACAACAGACTACCCCAGGTTTGCGAATTATGTGCAAATCATGTTTGACTTAACAATCTAATTCTCTCTCTCACTCACACACACACACACACACACACACACACACATTTCTTGACCATCCTTGTTTACTTGAACGGAACTATGCTGATTCATCAGGGTCCGATTCTTGGCAACATATATTGGAAAGAGCTGGGATATATCTCCTTCGTCTGGCTCGCATACTTTTTTCTGCAGATTATTAAGGTGACTTTCTCATCTGTTTGGTTGCTGGAAAAGATAGGAGTGGGATAAAATAGGATGATTCATAAAGAATAATAGGAATGGGATAAAATAGGAAGGTTCATAAACAATAAGCGGACTGAAATAATAATGACTATGGACAGATTCTTGTAAAACAAGGACAATGAAATGATAGGGACGTGAGAATAAGTTTTGACATGTGTATATAATTAAAGTCTTACAAATCTAAATTCCCGATTTTTAAGGAAGAATGGCTGCCAAAGGGGACTAGATATTCTCATACGGTGACGCCCGAGTAATCTAGCAGATAATTATATTGAAATAAATCATAAAAAATATGTTTCTATTGAAATATATATGAAATTACCATGGAAACCGGACTACGTCTCTCCTTGCATTCTCCTTCCTTTTACGTACTTTGAGCATTTTCTCGAACTAACCACTCAAACATATTCTTCAACAGACATACACAAGTACATGTTCAACCACGTTTTGGATAGTAAATCTATTACAGGTAGCATATGCATGCACATATATGAGCCGTGGCTTAAAAAGCAGATAGTAAATCACTTTTCTCTGACCTGTTGAAGGTACCGGCTTCTCTAGGAGTGCATCTGTACCAAGCAATAGGGCTTCATCAGGGATGGAGAACCATTCCTTCCAAAGGAGATCAGGGCACAAATTGGCCATTGCACTATCTGATTCTCTCTAGTTTCTGTGCCACCTTAGCTGGACTTATCGGCGGCCTTCTCGGTATAGGCAGTGGATTTGTCATGGGTCCTTTGTTTCTGGAACTGGGAATCGCCCCTCAAGTGAGTATTTAATTCTCATGAACTAAAGGAACTTGGACGTTAAAATTGAAGGAATATAATAAAGGAAATCTAATGGGAACTCCCGGTGTATATATAGTCTTGTATATATGTTGAAAACTTGTGCAGGTGGCAAGTGCCACAGCCACACTTGGAATGACATACTCAGCATCTATCTCTACTGTAGAATATTACCTCCTGAACCGTTTTCCTGTTCCTTACGGTAAACTATGAAAACTACTCATCGATCATCCTTTTTTTATTCACTATTCGCCCGTTTTGGTTCAAGACTGTAAAAGTAATACGCAATTTCACGTTGTGTTTTTTGCAGCTTTGTATCTGACCTTTGTGGCAACAATCGCTGCATACATAGGGCAGGATATCATTGACAGGCTGGTTACAAGATTTGGAAGGGCGTCTCTGATTATATTTGTCCTGGCCTTTACAGTATTTGTCAGTGCATTTGCATTGGGTCAGTGTCTTGCAAATTAAAATTAAAGTTAGAATATATAGTGCAGTATTATTATTGCACTTTTGTTTCTTGCGGGGTTTTCTGAGCTTTCTTTCGTCGGCCTTTTGATGCTTTGGTGGTTTTCAGGTGGAGTTGGTGTGTCAGACATGGTTCAAAAGATTCAGCGTAACGAATACATGGGATTTGAGGACTTCTGCAAGTAGCTACAGGCTCCGATTTAAGGCCTATATATGCCATACGGTTGCTCTTCGCAATCTTCCTGCATCAAGGATTTGTTTACTGGGCTAAGATATATGACAATGATGTTATATTCTAAAATGTGATTGTCCCAAGTTTGATAAAATTTGAACATGATGTTGTGTTTTGGGGCGGTATTATTTGTGTACTGTATATACTACTTCCAATTTTTAATATAAAATTTCGTTTGATTTTTATTTTTTTTCTAAATATAAGACTTCAATCCACTTTCTCTTTCATATTTATCTTTTTTTCAAAGTAATTTTTGTAATAATAGTAATTCTAGCCAATACACTTGATTAGCAAGAATATTTTATAAAAGACAACACTTATTTATTACAAATAATTAATTTAACTAATTTTTTTAATATACTCAAATTAGTCAACTAGTTCTTATATTAAAGCGGAAGTAGCATATGAATAATGCATCATGTAAAATCATATATCCGGTGTAATGTTATGTAAAACCAAATCATTTGCCCATAATGTCTGTCTGAACTAGGCATGGCCTCGTCCGGTGAGTGATCCTGCGGGTACGATCACACGCGCAGCCTGAAACGTCCTCGTTTTTTGTTCCTAAAGAGTGAACTAGGACACAGGATTAGACTTGGGGGGAATTTGAGAACCCTTGAAAGCGCATAAAAAGTTTGTTTTCATATAAGTTGAGATAAAAAATTTTAAAAAACTAATCCGAACACGGCCTTAATGATCAGGAAAACAGGACTAGACTTAAATAGGTAGAAAATAAGACAAAATTTGTAGGGAATTTATTAGGGCCGGAAAACACTGAAGGGATGGACCGAACGCGTTTGCGCCGGACAAGTTCAGAACATGTTGAAACTCGAAATTGATGATGTCTGGTGCCAGATATCTCATGCCCCCGACAGACGCCTGAGAATTCCCATCAATTACTGTTTTTTATTCGTTTGTTTTATTTTGGCTCAAAACCGTAAAGTAATATATGTAACTGGTTTTGTTGCGTTTTGCAGCTGTGTATCTTACCATCGTGGCGGCTTTTGCAGCATGCATAGGGACAGGCTGATTACAACACATGCACTTTTCAAGGGATTAATTAATGGGGTTGTTTATTCATTTAACTTTGGTTGGTGATCGATGTTGTTGATATAAAAATGCTGGGAAGATAAACACTGCAGATTCTTGATCGAGTTCAAAAGAATGCTGTGCAGACCAAAACTGTCTGTGTTAACAGCGACAAGGTTCTTTAATTCTGAATTCCAAGTAGATTTTTCTCAATTAACTAGATATTTTTCCCTTGTGATGTCGTGCACCAATATGATTATAATAATTCAAAAAGTTGCATTTAATCTTTTCTAAACTATGTTATGGATAGAATCCTCGTTGTCTAATTTGTCTTTACTTTACAACTTGAGTGTAATGTTATAAAGATTTATATGCTGTGACAGGAAAAAAAAAAGTATGTGTTTATCCAAATTCCAAAGTAATTTCATCGACACTGAAGTTTTAGGGGCCATCGTAAGACTATGTAGTGTGCTCCTTGGCCAAGTTGATGAACTGTCTGAGTATGTTGACCGCGACAGGACGTTGTTTAATTTTTAATTCCAAGTAGAATTTTTTAAACTAAATATCTCGCTCTTTTGATGACATGCACAATATAAATAATAATTCAAAAAATGGTAGCAAAGCTTTTTAAAAGTTTATGGATAGAATCCTCGTTGTCTAATTTGTCTGTATTTCACAACTTGAATGTAATGGTATAATGATTAAACGGCCTGTCTATAATGTTGTAGACAGAAAAAGAAAACTTTGCATGTGTTTATCCAAGTAATGTCATCATCAACACTGAAATTTTAGGGGCCTGTAAGACAGTATGTAAAGTATGCTCTTTGGCCAAGTTGATGAATATGTGCTTTAACCGTGCCAAGAGATTGTTTAATTTTTAATTTCAAGTAGATTATTTAAGAAAAATTGATTAAAGGTAGCTTTTTAGGAGCTAAAGGGACATGAATTTGAGAAGGTGTAATAACTTATTTAATTCATTTTTAGTGGACACAACTCTTTTTTTACCATGTATAATATGTGCACTGATGTTTATTCTGAAAATTGTTACACACAACTGAAAAGAAGTTAGTTTATTTTGAAAATTGTTACACATAACTGAGAAGAAGTTAATTGAACTCGTTAAAAGTGCATTGCATCAGGTTCATTTGATTAATAAACTACTCAAACACTTTTGATCAGAACTTTCCCTTCTTTTTAAACTAGATATTTTTCCATTGTCACGTCATATGCACGATATAAATAATAATTCCAAAAATGATAATAAGTCTTTTAAAACTCTTTTTCAACTTTCATGGATAGAATCCTTGTTGTCTAATTTGTCTATATTTTTTTTTTTTTGATTGGGGAGAGGACATTACAAAGCTACGAAGCGTCTAAATCAGAAGCTAAAAAAGCAGTAAGAAAATCCGGAGGGGGAACTGAAACACGTAATGCCTTCAGCTGCTCCTAGCGCTCGTTTAGTAAGACAATCTGCCGCTTGGTTCACTTCGCGGTTGCACCATTCCACTTTCACTTCCCAATCCTTTGCAGCCCACGTCTTGATTTCTGTCACCAGAGTATACTACAACTTATAATACTACTTCCGGTACTCAATACAAGAATTAGTTAATTAATTTGAGTATATTAAAAAAATTAGTTAAGTTTGTCATTAATAATAAATAGGTGTTGTTTTTTTAGAATATCTTTACTAACAATATATATTATTAGCTAGAATTACCATTTAATGAAATATTTAACACATGTAACTATTATAAAGACTATTTTAAGAAAAATAAATAAATATAATTAAGAGATGAAGTAAATTATCATCTTATATTTAATACCAGATTTAAAATCAAACTAATTGTTATATTAAGAATCGAATGTAATATTATAGAGGGCTTGTCGATAATATTGCAGACGGAGGAAAAAAAACAGTTCGTGTATTTGTGTGTCCAAGTAATATAATCAACATCAAAGTTTTAGGAGCTTGTAAGACTATATATTAATAGTATGTACTACCTCTGGTGCTTAATATAAGATCTTGTTTTATTTTTATTTTGATCCTAAATATAAGACTTTAATTCATTTTGTTTCTCATATTCATTCATTTTTTTTTCTAAGGTAGTCTTATAATAATGGTAATTCGATGATCCAATATACTTGATTAGCAAAAATATTTTAGAAAAGACAATATGTATTTATTACAAATAACTAATTTTAATCTATTCAAATTAGTCAACTAACTCTTATATGAAGGATCGGATGTAGTATATATTATGCTCCTTGGCCAAGTTGATGACTCTGAGCTTCCAATATCATTTTCACCAAAGTAGCTTTCCAATCCAAGGGGGCCAAAAAAAAAAAACACGCGATCGTGCAGAAAAAGTCGCTTCAAGTATAATTTAATAACCAAAAGTTTAATTTATAATCATAAAGAAGAATTTGATATTCAAAATTGCTTGTGATCATTTCTTAAAATAAACAAAAGATTTGTTAAGTGAAGCGGTTGGAAAATATTCGTTCCTGCAGGCCAAGATACTTCGAGTTACGCGGATTGATCCGAACAGCTAACTGATAAAAATTGTTAATTAATTGTTTTATGGAAAAAACCTACTTTGAAAAATATTAATAAACCTTTAAATTTAATAAAAATGACTGTTCCCTCGTGAGTTTGCAATAAAACAAACCAAGATTTGAATTTCTTATTGAGAAATGTACTTTCATGTCTAATACTCGATCAGTGCCTCAAATATAATTTTTAATAAGAAAATATCTATGTGTGGCAACAAAAAAAAAAAATAATATACGTGTTTGAATTATCATCGAGAGCTAGAGTGTCCATGTGCAGTGCACGTGAGAGGTGAGCTCGGTCTGAACGTAAATGATCGATTATATCAACACATTTTATGTTCACTGTTAGGATTAGGACAGCTTTTCTACAACCAACCTTGTTCTTTTCAAAAGCTAATAATATCCCAATTGTCTATACAATAACTAATTTAATTTGTTTACAAAGCATTATTCATTTCTTTAAATTTTAGTATTGCAAAGCTGTGCTGTTTTTGGATGTTCAAGTCATTCAACTGATACTGTGCAAACCTGAAACTAATACTACCATTTCAGCGTCTGTACTTAATTTTATGACCTCAGATCGTATGTATGATGTTGCTCACAATTTTAATTAATAGTGACATTAGACAACCTTATAAAATATATAAGACTGAAAATGTACCTTTTCAACCACTTGGCATGGAAGTTGGGCTAAGAAGAAAAAACAACTTGGTGTAGAAGTAGCTAGATGTCATATCAGGGCAAGGTGGCGCCCCCTAATGGTCTGAAAATCCATAAGCATACAATGAACGAGTGAAGTCATGAAACACTATAAAAAATAAAAATAAAAAATTCCAAATGAAGGATAAGCTTTTGAGGATCTAAACAGAACTGTCGTCTAATAATATGGATTCATGACACTTTTACATAAAAATACTACGCTAGCATATATCATCACCTCCCACTAATTAAGCAGCCCTACGAACAAACAAAAACGAAAGAAAGATTTTTAAAATGATAAAGCAAAGGAAAGGAGTAGAAAATGATAGAGGAGGCGGCAGATCTGATTGGAGAAGGGGGAACCCATAGCATCGGGTTGAATTTGATTGGAAAAAGACAGGCCAACCTTTTCTTTTTAAAAAAGAAAAACAATGTGGACCAATCACAAAAGATTTCGTGATTCAAGAAGAGAGGTTATTGGGTAAAAAACCTTACAAGATCTACGTTTTCGGGAGGATGTAATGTAAGGGCTGGTAAAAACAAAATAGGGAAAGCACAAAAAGAATGATAGAGTTGACCGAAGATAATTCTACATTGCAACTGGTTCAGATAAAATGATAAAATCTGAATGAAGCAAATAACTTAGAGCCGTTGGATTCATAGAGTGGAGAAGATGTATTTTCCCACGTCATTGATCGATCAGATGGACAAAATGAACTTCTAATCTTCCCTCTCTGAAATGAAATCCCTTGAAGCCTGTGGCTTGTTGCTGGTGTGCATCAGTCATGGATGGTTTTCATCAAAGCTAGCTAATTAAAAATAATCTCTTTGGTGCGATCGATTTCGATCGTCCCAGCGATGATGTGTTGATAGGAATATAGTTTGGATAGGCATTTTAGGATCTTATAAACGTACGTGTATGCTGATAGGATATATATATACATATATATAATGCTTTTGTATGTATTATGTTCGTATTTGCTGCTGATATGCGAATAATGTTGGCTGCACCTAATTTCTATTTATATATGTATATATATTTGTATATTTACAGATTGAAGTTATAATTAAAAAGACATGCACGTGAATCATGGGACTAATTAATCATTGTGATCCTTGTTTGTAATTCTACGTATAGTATTCATATGCATCCACACTCTAATTTCAATCGTCCTTATGTTATTATTATTATAATATAAAATATGAGTCACGTGATCCTGCACAATTACTGTTAATTCTTGACCTGTTTTTTTTTTTTTTAAAATGTTTTTAACCCCAGGAGTTGGGTATAATTTTATATAATAAAATGATGATTCGGGAATCGGGATTGATGCTGATTAGATCTTCATGGGAAAAACCTTGCCTCTATATAAGAAAGAGCAAGAGCAGCGACTGGTTCTCACTCACTCCGACCTCAATGGCTCCAATCGGAACAGATTGGCAAGTCTGGCAAAATATGTCCATGGTTGTCTTATTCCCTTTGTTCCTTGCTCTAGTTATTGTTTCGGCTCAAGCAGCAAGAGTCCCAAGCGAGACACATGGTTCGAACCAAACAGATTCATTCTCTACTTATCTGGTCAAAGCCATAGATTTCTTATGGGACCCTGCTCGATCTGGTTATCAACATGTCTGGCCGGTAAGTTTCTCATCTCTCCTTGCTATCAAAGAAACTTCTCTAAAATGACGATGATGCCTCATCTCTGTCGTGTTAAAAGTTGTATTTTCTCTCAAGCGCGCTCTGAAACCTCAACGTTTCGACTCATGTAATAGGAAGCATGTTGCTACTAAGTTGTGTGATCTTTTAAGGTCCTAAATGTTTCTGTTCCAATGATTTCCCAGCTTTGATTATTACTCTTGCGTTGTAACTATTAAATATGTAGGAAATGAAATTTGGGTGGCCAATCATTGCTGGGACGTTCATTGCATCCTTAGGAGGAGCATTCGGGAGCGTCGGCGGTGTTGGCGGCGGCGGTTTCTTTGTTCCGATGTTGATGCTGGTCATTGGGTTTGATCCAAAATCAGCAACCGCCATTTCAAAATGTAAGATTCAATCTACATATATCTTTGTGACATGACAGGGCATTACGATAGATATACTTAGAAAATGGTCTTGCAGGTATGATCACGGGGGCAGGCATCTCGACTGTTTACTTCAACCTGAAGCTGAAGAATCCTACGTTTGATATACCCTTAATTGACTATAATATTGTGCTGCTTATGTTGCCCATAATCATGCTGGGGATTACTACAGGAGTCTATTTCAGTGTTGTATTTGCGAATTGGATGATCACTGTTCTTCTGATCCTTATCTTTATAGGTAATGAAATGTTCAAATAGGTCTTTACTGTTTAGTTATTTGCTTCATCCATATGCTTCATTTTCTATCCGGGCCCCTACAGGTACCTCAATCAAGGCATTCTTCAAGGGTGCTGACACCTGGAAAATGGAAACCAAAGTAAAACAGGTTCATATATCTAACCAGGCATTCATGCATGTGAATCCTTTTGCCTGGAGAAAGTCAACCATCCCTAGACTGAGTTAAATATAGAGTTAATACTTTTTTTTCTTTTTCTTTTCCTTTTTTAATAGCAGGAGAGCGCCAAGCTTTTCGAGTCTTCTGGTTCGTGTATTTCTTAAAGGGTTAATTTTGTGCACGCTCAATAGTATCTTTATATTTATATATGACAGAGAGAGAAAAAACTAGATTGGCGCTTTCTGTCTTTTATGCAGAAACGGCTAACGGGTTAGCAGGGTACAGCTTGCTTCCTGCAGGGCCTCAAAAGGACACTAAAAAAACTCAGGTTTGCAAACTATAAGCGATCATGTTTGACTTAACATCTCTCATCATAATCTGTCTTTTTCTTTTAATTAAATCCTGACCCTTGTTTACTTGATCAAACTATTGATTGATTCAGGTTTCCATTATTGGCAACATTTATTGGAAAGAATTCGGACTTCTTTGCTTCGTCTGGCTCTCATACGTTATCCTGCAGATTGCCAAGGTCACTTTCGGCTTTCCCTACATCCTCCCCTCTTTCCTTTGAACATTCTCTGAAACTAACAGTCAAACATGCTTCTCACAGACTTACACAGCTACCTGTTCAGTCACGTTCTGGATAGTAAACTTTTTCCAGGTAAGAAAACTATATGCATGTCCAAGGTATGGCTTAAAATGAAGAACCATCGCTTTAATTTTGTGATATTTTGCAGGTACCGGTTTCGTTTGGAGTGTATCTGTACCAAGCAATAGGCCTCTATCAGGGATGGAGAGCTATTCCTTCCAAAGGAGAAGAAGGCACTCGTTTGCCATTGCACCATCTGATTCTGGCCATTGTTTGCGCTCTGTCCGCCGGAATTATCGCTGGCCTTCTCGGCGTAGGTAGTGGATTTGTCATGGGTCCCTTATTTATGGAACTAGGAATCGCTCCTCAGGTAAGTTTGCCTTCTTTTTGTATATGTTAAGGACATTACGTGGGAATTCACAAAGCGTGTTAAGTTATTCATGTCGAAAAATGGCGCTGCAGGTAGCCAGTGCCACGGCTACGTTAGGAATGGCATTCTCAGCATCTATATCTGTTGTGCAGTATTACCTCTTGAACCGTTTTCCTGTTCCTTATGGTAAATTGTGGCGTAATATTCATCGGTTTCTGCTTTTTTATTCCTTTGTTTTGGTTCAGAAATCAAAGTAACATGAGATAATGATTTGGTGTTTTGTTTTGCAGCTCTGTATCTGACCACTGTGGCAGCCATTTCAGCGTATTTAGGGCAATATGTCATTGATAAGCTGGTTAGATTATTCGGAAGGGCGTCTCTGATTATCTTTGTTGTGGCCTTCACCGTATTTGTTAGCGCAATTGCATTGGGTAAGTGTCCTGCAAGAAGTTAGGCTGTGTATTATTGTTTTTGTTTTTGATTTATTATTTTTGACTGATTGGCCTTTCGGTGCGTTTTGTGGTTTTATGGTTCTTTGTTTGTGATTATAGGTGGAGTTGGTGTATCAGACATGATTGAAAAGATTCAGCAGAATGAATACATGGGATTTGACGACTTCTGCAGATAGATTCCTTCACCGCATCGTTGCATCTAAAGTTCTAAAGGCCACGTTGAATATGATTCTTGCAGTTGAATGTCTTCTTTTTTTTTTTTTAATGCATGGCAATGAACATATGTAGCGAGTCCTCTAATTTATGGGTTAGGAGTGAATTCGGCAGTAAGACTTAAATGGGCAGAAAAAATAAGACAAAATTTGTAGGAAATTTATTTGGGCCGGATAATAGTGTTGGGGTGGACTGAACGCATTCGGCCCGGACAGGTTCGATATCCCATGCCCCCGTTTATACGACGGGGCTGAAGCATTTCCATCACCTACTGCTTTTTATTATGATGGTAAGAAAAATTGTTTTTTATATACCTTGGGCCTTGGCCCAGTTGATGAATCTGCGCAGCCATTTCATTTTGCAAAAACAAAAATGCCATGTACCGAAACAATCGCTCTAAGTACAATTAATTGCCAGAAGTTTGAATTATACGCATAAAATGATGAAAAGGAATTTAATATTCAAGATTGCTTGTGACCATTTCTTAAAATAAATAAAGACTTGTGAAGTGAAGCAGTGGGAAATACCCGTTCCTGCGGCTCGACATGCTTCGCTATGCAGACAAGCAGTGGGAAAAATGCAAAGGCCAGTGAAAACAAAACAGGGAAAGGACAAAAATTTTGATAGAGTTGACTTTGACTAAAGTGGTATGGTAATTCTCCCAGTAGATGCTCGCGTTGGTTAGAAAAAGGAAAACTAGACCAGATCCGTAGGATTGACCCGAAACCAAAGACTCAGGTTTTTTTTTTAAAAACAAAAATTTGGGTCTAACTGATGGCAACAACACGGGGGATTTTGACCCAATGAGAAGTCGGGTAGCCCATTGAACTGGGCGGATTATTTGGATCACTTTTTTATGCAAAAGACAAGAAATTGAGAAGGAAGAAGATTATCGGATAAAAGCAGAAGAAAGGAGAGAGAATAAAAACTGTGGCAGAGCTGGTAATGACTCAATTCAGATTAGTTCTAAATCCTCTAATTGCAATGAGGTAGGTCCAGAAAATCACACAAAAAAATATTCAAAATTTGTTTGAAAGCAATTCACATTTATTTTTAATTTTAAATGCACGATCTTCTGAGAATTTCAGCCGCTGAGGAGATATGATTCTGAGACGACTGTTGAATCATGAATGATGATGCCTGTTAAACGCTCGGGAAAATGAAAGAAAATAAGGAAGACAAAAAAGACAAAAGAAAAGCGAAAGTTGTGTCCTATCAACCCCCATCACACGTGAAAGAGGAGGTTGACACGTATAAATGAGACACTGAAATAGGTGGCTGAAACGTATAAATGAGACTGATTTTATACACTTGAACACTCGACGCACCTATCTAAGATTTTGCTTTGGATTATATATTGTTTTTATAAAAACAATAAATATTTTTACATATTCTAATTAAATTAATTTAACTATCACTATCCTTAGTCTTTACTGCTCTCTCAAGCCTATTAATTTGTGGGGTTTTAGTACCTTGGCTACTGATTCAGAGATAAATGATAAAATTTGAATGAAGTGGGCCACACCAATTTCTTTTCGGAAATTCTAGGGCGCAAGGTGATTTGTCATTACTAACAACGGATACCTTTGACTAAACAAAAGCGATTTCGTCCTAGTGATGAAGGGTCGGTATATGTATGCTGATACCTGATAGGATGTGCGCGCGTGCTTGCGCGTGTATAATGCTCTTATATGTATTCTGTTGGTATTTGCTGCTGATGTGAGCATGGATCCATGAGAGGATATGTGTGTGTGTGAATATATATATATATGTATACATGCAAATGTATGCACCTGAATCAGGGGACACGGATGGGACTGATCAATGGAGTGGTCCGACTTGATGACGTGCGCCCACCTGCACATATGTACCCAAAAGCCAGAGCAGAGGTCAGAAAACGCATTAGTGACAGTAGTGAGCTCCTTCAATTTTCCCCACAGACTGGTGCTAGCTTTGATGGGACTCCGAAGCTCAGATCATATACTGACGTGGAAAGCTATCCTCGAAACGAACGGCCTCCAATCACTTGCTTCTGCCTTGTTTAGACAAAACTAACTGGTCATCCTTGTTCCTATAATTCTTTTTTAATCATACACGAACTGCATGAGATTATAAGTTACAAGTTCACTGGATTTTATTCCTGGCTAATTCTACGCTCGGTATTTACATGAGTCCACTTCAGTTTCAATGAGCATCGCATTTTCTTTGATACATAACCATCATTATATATATAATTATTAGGGTTAAGGTGCACCCAGCACCCCCATGTATTTAGCCAAGTGCACCCAGTGGCCTGAAGTAATTTATGGTGCAAATTTGCCCTCAAAGTAATTAAATCAGTGCACCGGTATCCCATGCTAACAGATCTGTTAGTTTGACCATTAAATTGATGAGTCAGCACAAATTTGACCAGAAAATCTGACGTGGCATGTCTAATAAGAAGGTGATGTGGAATTTTTTCGGGGTTAAGGTGCATCTAGCACCTCCAAGTATTTTTCCAGGTGCACCCAGTGGCCTAAAGTAATTTATGGTGCAATTTTCCCCTCAAAGTAATTAAAATGGTGCACCGATATCCCATGCTAACAAATCTGTTACTTTGACTGTGAAATTGATAAGTTAGCACAAGTTTGACTAAAATAATCTGACCTAGCATGTCTAATAAGCAGGTGACATGGCTTTTCTTGTTAATTCCATTGTTTTGTCTGAATATTACTCCTCTAGTCTTATTTATAACGCACTTCCAGTATGTCTCACACAGACCAAGGAAAATCCTAAATTTCATTAACTCTCATTTAAATTTTAATGACTTTCCAACTTTATTACTATTTAATATACATTATACCTCATATAAACAAAGTCAATATAATAATAAATGAGGGGTAAATTTGTACATTCATACAAAAAATTTCTCTCAGTGCTTTATAAATAGGACCAAAAAATATCTTTTCTCTCCACCCTATAAATAAGATTAGAGGAGTATCTCTGAAAAAATTTCTTACTCTGAAAAAAATTCCAAGAGCCGAAGAGAGCATTTACTGAACAGAGAAAACAAAGCAGTGGCAGACGAAAAAAATTCTACATCACCTGCTTATTAGACATGCCAGGTCAGATTATTTTGGTCAAACTCGTGCTGACTCATCAATTTCACAGTCAAAGTAGAGATCTGTTAGCATAGGATACCGGTGCACCATTTTAATTACTTTGAAGGCAAAATTGTACCATAAATTACTTTAGGCCACTGGGTGCACCTGAAAAAATACTTGGGGGTGCTGGATGCACTTTAACCCCAAAAAAATTCCACATCACCTGCTTATTAGACATGCCACGTCAGATTTTCTAGTCAAACTTGTGCTGACTCATCAATTTAACGGTCAAACTAACAGATCTGTTAGCATGGGATACCAGTGCACCAATTTAATTACTTTGAGGGCAAATTTACACTACAGATTACTTCAGGCCACTAGGTGCACCTGACTAAATACATGGGAGTGTTGGGTGCACTTTAACCCTAATTATTATATAGAAGAAGTAAGAGCATAACTGGTTCTCTCACTCACTCCTCAATATGGCTGACCAGAACAGACTGGCAAGTCTGCAAAAACATGTCCATCACTGTCTTTCTCCCTCTGTTGCTAGCTTTAGTTATTGTTTCGGCTCAAGCAAGAGTCCCAAGCGACAAATCTGGTGCAAACCAAGCAGACCCATTCTCTACTTTTCTGGTCAAAGCCATGGATTTCTTATGGATCCCTCGTCGTTCTGGTTATGAACACGTCTGGCCGGTAAGTTCCTTGTACCTCCCCGTCCTATCAAAGAAACTTCCTAACATGAATCAGCGGGGTATCACCTTTCCTTTTGGTAGTAGGTTGATCTTTGTTTTTCTTCCTCACCCCTTTAAGGACGCCTCATCTTTATCGGGACGAAGGCTGTGTTTCAGTAGATAGCTATCATTAAGCTCGTGACATGTTTTCTCTCAAGCTCACTCTAAAACCTCAAGGTTAACGACTCATGTAATAGAAAGCATGTTGCTGCTACTAAGTCGTGTCTTTTAAGGTCAACTTTGATTACTCACTTAAATATGCAGGAAATGAAATTTGGATGGCCAATTATTGTTGGGACGTTGATTGGATCCTTGGGAGGAGCATTTGGGAGCGTCGGCGGCGTTGTCGGCGGCGGCATATTTGTTCCGATGTTAATGCTGGTCATTGGGTTTGATCCAAAATCAGCAACCGCCATTTCAAAATGTAAGATTCAATCTACATCTTGGTGACATGAGTTGGGCATTACGATGAATATACTTACCAGAAAATGATGTTGCAGGTATGATCACGGGGGCTGGCATCTCCGCTGTTTACTTCAACTTGAAGCTGAGGCATCCTACGTTTGATATACCCTTAATTGACTACAATCTTGTACTGCTTATGTTGCCCATAATCATGCTGGGGATTAGTGTAGGAGTCTCTTTGAGTGTTGTATTTGCGAATTGGATGATCACTGTTCTTCTTATCATTATCTTCATAGGTAATTAATGTTCAGACAGATGTTTACTGTTTAGTTACTCGCTTTAACTCAATATATCCTCACTTGGCAACATCCATATGCTTCCTATTCTATCTGGGCGCCTTCAGGTACCTCGATCAAGGCATTCAAGGGTGCTGATGCATGGAAACAGGAAACCAGAGTAAAAAAGGTTCACATCTGACCACGCCTTCACTCAAGTGAATCCTTTTCCTTGGAAGTTACCGTTCTGATTAGGTTGCTGCATTTCGCTAGTCCCAGGTTTAGGGGAAGTCAACCGTCCCTGGACTGAATTACTGTTTTTCTTGTTTGTGAAGTTGCAGGAGACCGCCAAGCTTTTGGAATCTGCTGGTTCGTGTATTTATTAAAGAGTTAACCTAGTGCATGCTCAATTATATTCTGATAATTATATATTACTAAGAGTGAAAAAGAACTAGATTGGTGCTGCTCCTTCTTATGCAGAAACGGCCAGTGGGTTAGCAGAGTACAGCTGTTTGTGATTATAGGTGGAGTTGGGATATCAGACATGATTGAAAAGATTCGGCAAAATGAATACATGGGATTCGACGACTTCTGCAGATAGATTCCTTCACCGTATAGTTGCTTCTAAAGTTGTTAGGTCATGCTGGATATTACTATTGCAGTTGTATAACAATGAAAATATGTGGTGAGTCCCTCTAATTTATGGGTTGCGAGTAGAAAAAATAAGACAAAATTTGTGGGAAATTTATGTGGGCCGGATAACAGTTTTGAGGAGGACTGAGCATTTGGGCCGGAGAGGAGCAATTTCTCATGCCCTTATATATACGAACGGTGCTGAAGAATTTCCATCAATTAATGTTTTTTATCATGCACCTCGGCCCAGGCGATGAATCTGCGCTGCCATATCATTTTGCCTAGAAAAAAAGACGTACAGAAACAGTCGCTTCAGGTATAATTTAATCTCCAAAAGTTTAAATTATACACATAAAGAGTAATTCAGTATTACCTCCGATCTTAATCATAAGATCTTGTTTATAGTAGTATTTAAAATGACTTGTGATCGTCTCGCAAGATAAATGAAGACTTGTCAAGTGAAGCGGCCGGAAATATTCGTTCCCGCGGAATCGCGGATGCTGCACGACGTGTAGTCGTGTCACCTGTGTAGATTGAGATTTGAGGCGAGCGGCTAACTGATAAAAATTGTTTTCTAAATTAATTATTTTGTACAAAAAACTATGCTAAGAAAAAATGTTCATACTTTTCATTGATATGAGTATATTAAGAAAACTTGTTAAGTTAGTTATTTGTATTTGTAATAAATTAAATAAGTGTTATTTTTTGTAAAATATCCTTATTAATAAAATATATTAGCTTTAACATTTGATAAAATATTTAATATGCCCAACTATTACAAGAATTATCTTAAAAAATGAATAACTATGAGAAATAAAATAAATAAAATCTTATATTTAAGATCAAATTAAAAATCAAACTAATTTTTATATTAAAAACAATACATTCATTTTCTGAATTATAAGTGAGCGCCGGAGAGCACATGATCAGTGCATGTGAGACGTGGCGCATGGCCTGAACGCAACTGATTGAATACGCCAACACGTCAATATTTTTATCCTCATTATTAGGACTACAAAAAACTTGTCTGCATAACCAACCTTTGTTTTGCAAGAGCTAATAATAATTCAGTAGTAAAGTATTCTATCTATGTAAGCAATCATTGATATTTTAAAAACCATTTTTCATCTATTTTAATCCGACGCGGCTCCATTGCAAAGATGCCCTGTTTTTGGATGTTTGAATAATTCAACCGACATTAATTACAAAATAGTATCATCTTTGTCATTAGTATAAAATTTAGTTGAATAATTTAAGAACATTAAAAAAAATTAATTAAGTTAGTTATTTATAATAAACAACTATTATCTTTTTCAAAACATCCTTGTTAACCTTTAACACGTGTAACTATTACAATGATTATTTTAAAAAAAGTAGACAAATATAAAAAATAAAGTGAATTGAGATCTTATATTAGAATCAAATTAAAAATCAAATAAACTGTTATATTAAGAATAAAAGATAATATTAATTAGCTTTCGGGGATTTAGAGAGAATAGTCATCTAACATGGGTTCATGGTAATTTTACATGTAATATTACCCTAGCGCTTACGCGGCGCACGCGCACAATTTCGCACAAACTAACAAAAAAGGAAAGAGATTTTCAAATGATTAAAGGAGTGTTTGGAAGACCGATAAATATTTTTCAGAAGCACTTTTCTGCTAATTGAGATAAACTCCTCCACATATTTATCTCATACACTGTAAAAATATTTTTAAAACTATAATTTTGATCTTATTCAAAGGAACAGAGGAGAGAACGATTATCGGATAAGAGGGAACTTGTGGCGCGGGGGTCGCTTGAATTTAATGATTGGAAAAAGACATGCCACCCCCCCCTTCTTTCCTTTTTTTCTTATTAAAAAACGTGGACGCAATCACAAAAGATTTCGTGCTTCATGAAGCAAAATTATTGGATTAAAAAACACAAAATCTCATGAAAAATGTAAAGGCTGCTAGAAACAAAATAGGAAAAGGACAAAAAATGATAAAGCTGACTGAAGTAGTAATTCTACGTATATAGTAAATTGATAACTAGACTAGATTGCAAGGTTGACCCGACCCTGGCTACAGTTTTTGGGTCTAGTTGGTGGTAGCCCCAAGAGAGGTTTTGACCCAATCATAAGTCGGGCAAGCCATTGAGCCAGGTGAGATTATTTGAATCACTTTCTTTCTTTTTTTTTTCCCCAATCCAAAAGACGTAGCAAAATTGAAAAGGAAGAAGAAAGATTATTGGAAAAAAGAAAGGAGCGAGAATAAAAACAGGAGAGTTGAAAAAACTTACCATGGAAGAGATTAAGTGCCCTCCTAAAAAGATTTTGATAAAAAACGAAATGAATGAGTATTTAGAAGCGAAGATATGAAAGAAAGAAGAACAAGATGATTTTAGGAGATTTGTTTTTCAAGCTGTGTTGAGAGGGAGGGGGAAACAAAAGAGAGTCCATGAGAAACTCAAGCCAGAAAGAAGGAAAACTGAAGAAGAAAAGGCTGGCTTTTGCTAATGAGATCATGGGGATTTGAACCCTCTCAGCGTAAATTAGCATAGATTAATCACAAAGATCTTTTAGTTTGAAATGAGGCAGGTCCGGAAAATCACAGAAATATTAAAAAATTGTATGAAAATGATTCACATTTAGTTTTAATTTTTAATTTTAAAAGCACCATGAAGTGGCATTTTGTGAGGTGTTAGATTGACCTTAACAGGGATACAGAGAATTTCAGCCGCCGAGGAGATACGGTTCCCAGACGACAGATGAGTGATGATGCCCGTTAATGAACACTCAAGAAACGAAGGAAAATAAAAAACACAACCAAAAAAAAAAGAAAAAGAAAAACTGTGCCCATCACGCCACATCACGCGTGGAATAGGAGGTTGACACGTATATATATCCACTTGAAACCCTCAACGTGAGATATATAACACTTGGATTGGGTGCTCGTCAGTTTTGATAAGCACATAATATTCATCAGATTTGGACAGTGCAAATTTGATTTTAATTTTTTTAAAATAATTATTTTAATAAGTATATGATAAAAAATAAAGATAATCTCTTAACTATCATTCTTTAAAAATATACTTTTTTATTTTTAAATAATTATTTAAAAATATTAAATCTGGACCGTTCAGATTAGATTTGGACGACCCAGATTGCTCATCAGGCACTGAATGCGGACGCGAGATATATACCGATCCATTTAAGGCTTTGCTTGGATAGTGGATCAAAGATGAATGACAAAATCTGGATATATATGAAGAGTGAATGAAGTAAATAACTTTCTGGCCAAAAAAGAAGAAGAATGAAGTAAGTAACTTGAGCCTGTCTCTATATATATATATGAAACGTGAAAGAAGTAAATAATCTCTTTGCTGCGATTTCATCCCAGTGATGATGTATGTATGCGTTGGTGTGTGTGTGTGTGTGTTATATGATGCCTTTGTATGTATTCTGTTGGTATTTGCTGCTGATATGATCATGGATTGTGTGATCAATAATCTCTGCACCATAGGATGTGTGTGTGAGCGTGTGTGTGTGTATATATATGCACGTGATCATAATGGGAGATGGATGGGACTGATCAATGGAGTGGCCCCGACATGATGACATGCACATGCACATATATACCCAACCACCAGACTAGAGGTTACCAAACGCTTCAGTGACAGTGAGCTGGTTCAATAATTCCCCCCCCCCCCCCACACATAATGATGCCAAGTTTGACACGGCCTTTCAAAGCTCAGCTCCATTATTTGCTGACGTGGAAAACTATCCTCCAAACGAACGGCCACCAGTCACTTGCTTCTACCTTATTTAGATAAACCTAATCATTGCTCATCCTTGTTCCTCATTCTTTTCTAATCACACACTAACTGCATGAAATTATAAGTTAACTGGATTTTATTCCTGGCTAATTATTCTGTGCTCAGTATTTACGTGAATCGACCTTGATCCATTCCAATCAGCATTGCATTTTCTTTGATGCAGTTAATTATTATATAGAATACGAGTAACGTGATTGTGCATTCTTGACCAGAATTTTTAAATGTTTTTAACCCCAGGAGATCGTGGCTGTAACTTTATATAATATATTGATCATTGATATGACTCGAGAGTCGGGAATATAATGATGGATGTTGATTAGATTTATATAAGAAGTCAGAGTATAACTGCTTCTCTCACTTACTTCTCAATATGGCTCGGATCAGAACAGACTGGCATGTCTGCAAGAACATGTCCATCACTGTCTTCCTCCCTTTGTTGCTAGCTTTAGTTATTGTTTCGGCTCAAGCAGGAGTCCCAAGCGACACATCTGGTTCGAACCAAACAGACCCATTCTCTGATTTTCTGGTCAAAGCCGTGGATTTCTTATGGATCCCTGGTCGTTCTGGTTATCACCATGTCTGGCCGGTAAGTTCCTTGTACCTCCCCGTCCTATCAAAGAAACTCTCCTAACATGAATACACGAATTAAGGACGCCTCATCTTTATCGGGACGAAGGCTGTGTTTCAGTAGATAGCTATCATTAAGCTCGTGACATGTTTTCTCTCAAGCTCACTCTAAAACCTCAAGGTTAACGACTCATGTAATAGAAAGCATGTTGCTGCTACTAAGTCGTGTCTTTTAAGGTCAACTTTGATTACTCACTTAAATATGCAGGAAATGAAATTTGGATGGCCAATTATTGTTGGGACGTTGATTGGATCCTTGGGAGGAGCATTTGGGAGCGTCGGCGGTGTTGGCGGCGGCGGCATATTTGTTCCGATGTTAATGCTGGTCATTGGGTTTGATCCAAAATCAGCAACCGCCATTTCAAAATGTAAGATTCAATCTGCATTTATCTTCGTGACGTAACTGGGCATTATGATAGATCTATATCCTTACAAAATGATCCTGCAGGTATGATCACGGGGGCAGGCATCTCCACTGTTTACTTCAACTTGAAGCTGAGGCATCCCACGTTCGATATACCCTTAATTGACTATAATCTTGTACTGCTCATGTTGCCCATAATCATGCTGGGGATTAGCATAGGAGTCAGTTTGAGTGTTGTATTTGCGAATTGGATGATCACTGTTCTGTTGATCATTATCTTCATAGGTAATTAATGTTCAGACAGATGTTTACTGTTTAGTTACTTGCTTTAACTCAATATATCCCCGCTTGGCAACATCCATATGCTTCGTTTTCTATCTGGGCGCCTTCAGGTACCTCGATCAAGGCATTCTTCAAGGGTGCTGATACATGGAAACAGGAAACCAGAGTAAAAAAGGTTCACATCTAACCACGCCTTCACGCAAGTGAATCCTTTTCCTTGGAAGTTACAGTTCTGATTAGGTTGTTGCATTTAGCTAGTCCCTGGTTGGGAAGTTAACCATCCCGGACTGAATTACTATATCGACTTAATGCTGTTTCGCTTGTTTTTAAAGTTGCAGGAGACCGCCAAGCTTTTGGAATCTGCTGGTTCGTGTATTTATTAAAGAGTTAACTTAGTGCATGCTCAATTATATTCTTATATTTAGTGCATGCTCAACTATATTCTTATATTTATATCTAAGAGTGAAAAAGAACTGGATTGGGGCTTTGCTGTTTTTATGCAGAAACGGCCAGTGGGTTAGCAGAGTACAGCTCTCTCCCTTCAGGGCCAGGGGTGGACGTTGAAAGAGCTCAGGTTGGGAAACTATTAGCGATCGTGATTGACTTAACATATCTCGTAGTAGTCTCTGTTTTTTTGTCTTCTGGAAAAAAGAAATCTTGACCTTTGTTTATTGAATGGAACTATTGATTCAGGTCTCCATTATTGACAACATTTATTGGAAAGAGTTCGGACTTCTTTGCTTCGTCTGGGTCTCATACGCTGTCCTGCAGATTGCCAAGGTCGCTTTCTTCTGTCCCTACGTCCTCTCCCTTTTCCTTTGAACATTTCTGGAACTAACGGTCAAACATATATTTTTCACAGACTCACACAGCTACCTGTTCAGTCACATTCTGGATTGTAAACTTTTTACAGGCAAGCATATACTACACGCACACGAGAGGCATAGCTTAAAATGAAGAATCATCACTTTAATTTTGTGATATTTTGCAGGTGCCGGTTTCTTTCGGAGTGTATCTATACCAAGCAATAGGCCTCTATCAGGGATGGAGGGCTATCCCTTCCAAAGGAGACCAAGGCACTCGTTTGCCATTGCACCATCTGATTCTGGCCATTGTTTGTGCTCTGTGCGCCGGAATCGTCGGTGGCCTTCTCGGCGTAGGTAGTGGATTTGTTATGGGTCCTTTATTTATGGAACTAGGAATCGCCCCTCAGGTGAGCTTGCCTTCTTTTTGAACATGTCAAGGACATTACATCGGAATTCACAAAGTGTGTTAAGTTGTTTATGCTGAAAAATTGTGTTGCAGGTAGCCAGTGCCACGGCCACGTTAGGAATGGCATTCTCTGCATCCATATCTGTTGTACAGTATTACCTCTTGAACCGTTTTCCGGTTCCTTACGGTAAAGTTCTGAATAATAATATTCATCGGTTACTGCTTTTTTAGTCATTTGTTTCGGTCCAGCAGAACTGAAAGTAACATGTAATGACCATTTGGTGTTTTGTTGTTTGCAGCTCTGTATCTGACCACTGTGGCGGCCATTTCCGCATACGTAGGGCAATATATCATTGATAAGCTGGTTAGATTATTTGGAAGGGCGTCTCTGATTATCTTTGTTGTGGCCTTCACCATATTTGTTAGTACAATTGCATTGGGTGAGTGTCCAGCAAAAAAGTTACTAGGCTTTAGTATAGCATTTTTTGCTTCTTACGAGGTTTTAACTTGTTATCTACGACTGATCCACCCACCTTTTGTTTGTTTATGTAGGTGGGGTTGGCATATCAGACATGATTGAGAAGATTCAGCGGAGTGACTACATGGGATTTGACGACTTCTGCAGATAGATAATTGGCTCTGTTTTAGAGCCTTCACCACACGGTTGCTTCTAAAGTTTTAATGTCGAGTTCCATATTATTCTTGCAGTGAGGATTTGTTCACCTGGCTGTATGATGATGAATTTGTGTGGCGAGTCCTCTAATTTTTGTTACTCTACACATTATACATAATATTTCGATTTTCCTTGTAATTGCCTTATTTTCCGTGCGTTGCAATGAGATTCTAGTTTTAATTTTAATATATACTATCTCTGCTCCGACCTCATCTAGTGGGATAAAACTTGTTGTTGTTGTTTTATATATTATCTCTGGTGCTTTTTATAGGTACAGATAACTGAAAAAATTAATTAAAAAATACCTAGTTATGCATATTAAGAAATAGATTAAAATTATTTAAAAATGATAGCAATGCAAAATATATATATTTTCAGATATATCCTTATTTTATAGACGATAAGCGCAAGAGAGAATTTGGGGGAAAAAAGTGCATATAATGAATTAGAAGTAAAAATAAAAGATATATTAAATGTTTAGATATTTTTTACTATAACTTGTAAAAACTTATAGCTGGGAAAGCCTATAAAAATTAGGCTAAAAATACTTTTAGCATTTCAATTTTATATAAAGTTTTAATTTAGTTCATTAATTTTAAAAAATATACTTTTACTTCTTTAATCCTAAAACTGTTAACAAAAAATAATGATATTGAGATATTGAGTATTGATAAAATATTTTCAAATGCTAAGCTACTAAATTTAACTTTCAAAACAACTATAATTATTACAAAAAATCATCATTTAAAAGTTAAAACTAATAATTTTACAAATAAAAAACTATAAATATATTTTTTAAAATTGTTGGACCAGACTGAAAAATTATATAAAAATACAGAAAAATATATATTTTATACTTAAAATTATAAAAAAACGAGAGAGTAATACTGCATCATAAAAACTGGCCTACTCGGGAAAGAGCCGTTCATATATTTGCCGCGAGTCGGAAAACGATTTTTTTATGAGAGGTAAAAGATTTTAAGAAATTCACCATAAACATTTACCACTGTGTGAACTGACCCGGATGCCCTATTTGTCTTTTCGGCATACTGTTTTTAGTGGAAATCGGAAATAAATGGGAAATTGACAATGAGGGGCCTTTTCCTATATTTGTTGCGTTTTTAAACTGGTAACGGGGGCCTGGTTATCCCTCTCAAGCTCAGAACCCTAACACACTCTATCGCTTGCTCGATCGATCGATCGATCAATCGCTCCCTCCTTCCCCCTCTTGACTGCGTAAAAGCAAAGAAACACCATGGTGTTCTACTTCAAAGCACGCCCAGAAGCCGGTGATTACACCATCTTCATGGGTCTTGACAAATACGAGAACGAGGAGCTTATCAGATACGGTTTCCCCGAAGACATCTGGTAATCCATTCCTGCCTTTGCTTTTTTGTATTGGAATTCAGAGACAATTATGTTTACAACTCCGTATGCACCTTGAATACCGAACGTACAGGGTTTGGGGTTGCAGTTTCTTTTTGATAAAAAGACGCATTTGATGCTTACACATTCGTAATTGTATCGCCTGAACTACTGCTTGATTTCCTGATTTTCTCGGCGGTTTATCTACAAATTCACCTTACGGAAAAAGTATAGCTTTGTTTGCTTGTTTTCCAGTATTTTATTTTAATTTGTCTGCTGTTCTATTTTGATTTTAATATGTCTTTGCTATTTATCAATTTAGAATTTTTGGGAAAAAAAAACAAAGGATTTGAAGACAAATTCTCTTTATGATTTCAATACCGTTATTTGGAACTTGTAAGTTGTAACATATATATATATAAATATATTATCTTGAATGGTTCATTACTTTCCAACTTAAAAGAACGGTACATTAGTATGAATGCATAATATTATCAGGCAACTATTTTTTTTCCCCTTCCAATGTAGGGTTTGTTCAGATAGTTTCCCCACTCACTTCTCCATTTTGAAGCTATAACGATAGGGTCTGATTGTCCATACCTTGCAGGTTCCATGTGGATAAAATGTCTTCCGCCCATGTCTATGTTAGACTGCATAAAGGTCAGACTATTGATGATATAAGCGAAGGTTTGCTGGAAGACTGTGCTCAGCTTGTCAAAGCAAATTCAATTCAAGGTGAAAAAGGGCTGACCGTCTGCTCTTCAATTCCTCAGTATAATTGATCATTGTGGTTTCTTTAGTTACACGCCCTAAAAGTTATAACTGAATGTCAGATTGACGGCAACTCTGTTATTAGGCTTAAAGAAACGGATGCATAACTTTTAACCCTCTTATGTCAGTATTTTCTTGTCAAACAACTTTTTGTGTTTACGACCCTTCTTGTTTTGATCTTACATTTTCGTTTTAAAATGAAATCATGGCAGGAAATAAGGTGAACAATGTTGATGTTGTTTACACTCCCTGGTCCAATTTAAAGAAAACTGCTTCAATGGATGTTGGTCAAGTTGGTTTTCACAACCCAAAAATGGTGAATGTTTTTACATGCTGAGAATTTGCTATTTTTCATCCTCAAGGCCGTAAGGTAGGGAGTTTGTGTCTTGGAATGCATTTATAATTGATCATTATCTGGTTTTATACTTAATAATTAGGTTCGAACTGTGAGAGTGGAGAAGCGGATCAATGAGACTGTGAACAGGTTGAACAAAACAAAAGTGGAAAGGAAGCCTGATTTGAAAGGTAATCAACATAGTCACTTTCCTTTTATGATCATTCTGCATAAAGTTACCTTTTGTACATTTGAGTGCTGGAAATTGAGTATGTTATTTTTAGGCTAGGGAGTAAATATGCCATTTACATGTTGAATTACATGATCATATTGAGCCGTAGTCTAAGTTGCCATTTGGGTATTTCATTTATACATGTTTGTAAATTTGATTTGACTTGTCTGATCTTGAAATTGAATATTTTCCAATATTTGCCCTAGTGAAGCCTGTATATTACTCATGATATGTGTTTGCTGTCTGTATTGCAGCTGAGCGAGAAGCAGTTAATGCTGCTGAAAGAGCAGAAAGGAAACAACAGCTGAGGGAAAAGGTGAGTTTGGTAGGATCGCTGTTTTGGTAATAGTACAGCCAAGTATTGCTGTCAGATTCCCAATTTCTATACACAGCATAATCTGCAGTCATATTCAGATTTCAATAGTCAACCTGTAACTAGAGCTTAACTTGAATATAAAGACGGTTTTTTCATAATAACTACATGTGGTAAAATGCTTTCAGTGTGATTCTTGGCTAAGTTGCCATATTAAGTAGTAGATGTTTGTGACGTGTTGAGAATCTAGGACCGTATTGTAGGGTTTCTTGCGGGTATGATTCTTAAAACATGTCTTAGTGACATTTGTCTTTGGGCTGCAGATTGTAGAGTATGTGAAATTCATTTTGCATTCATTTAGTTGGTGAAATGTCCTTTCTCTTGGCATCCAGTTAGTTCTGCATGCCCAGCAGACTGTCTTGCCTAAATGCGAAAACTTGTTGAACATGTGATTTACCGAATGTAAACTCATATGTTTCTGTTTCTTTGTACAGAAACGGCGGGAAGAATTGGACAGAATGGAAAAGGAGAGGCAGGCAGAACTAAGGAGCTACAAAGGTCTGATGGTGTCAGAAAATATGACATCCAATAAACAAATAGCTTCAGGCAGTAAATCATTGCAGGAACTGGAGGACGATTTCATGTAAGCATTGCTGATTGGATATAATTAACTGGCGACCAATCTGCCACCCAACAGATGAAGATATTGATTGAATAACTAAACTTTAGAAGTTGAAACGGTAGTAATCTGCCTACCTGGATTAAGAGAGCTCGTAGTGTGTGCTGTTTGAGGCGAGGGAAAAATAGGGGGGATTTGCGGGGGGTAAAGTGATTTACCTCTGTGCCTGATGACGACGATACCTGACACAGAACCTTGCTCAACGCTGGTTTTAAACTTGGTTTATTCGTGGTCGAAGGTGACCAACTACAATTCCTTGTTAAGCAACCATTATAACGGTCTGTTGTGCTCTTCTAGTTTGGTTTTTGGTTTACCCTTGGCTTGAATGCTAATGCTAATCTTGTTAAATTTTATTATTTCTTTCGTTGCAGTCAATAAAAATAAACATATAAGATAGAAAATCTAGAGAGAAGCATTATTCATGAGCTGTGTGTCATGGTTACGTCTAATTGTGGTATAAAATTTATGGTAAAATTCTTTGAATCTTGAACTTCGATTTGTATTGGCAGGCTAGACCGTGCCAAGAATATTAAAAGACAGCGTGGCGTATATTTTATAATTGCACAAGGTTTAAGATAAGTGCTATAATTATGAATTATAAATAAGTGACTTTGTTAATTTATTTTTTATGTATATGTACTACTTCCTCCGTTTCTTATTATAAGAGACAAATAACCGAATTACGTTGATAAAAAAAGCAGTTAAAATTAGTTAAGAACAATCAATGTGTAAAAAATATAATTTTTTTCCTAAAAATGCCCTCATTAATAAGGAGAGAGAGCATGAGAGAGAACAATTAAATTATTAAAAAAAAGAAAAGTAGAAGGGAGAGAGAGTGTGAGTTGGAAACAATAAATATGGATAAAATAGGAAATCAATACAAAAAAGTAGAGACAACTTTTAAGTGTCTCTTATATATAGGAACATGCCATAAGCATCAAATGTCTCTTATAATAAAGAACGGAGGGAGTAATATCTAGAGGATCGAATCAGACGAGGTGAAAGGGGGAAAAGATTCCTTGCGTTGCTTCCGTCGGAATCCGACCAGTTGTTTGAATTTGGGCCACCAGAGGAGCCTTGAAGTTTGTTTTTGCAGAAAACATATTCCCAAAAGTCTCTCGATAATAAGTGCTTTTTTAATTCAATTTTTTGTGAAGAAAAAAAAAGTCTCTCCCCACCATTCGGACGAGATAAACGGATGCAGGTCACAAAGGCTGGCCCAAACTTTCTATGAAAAAATGAGGTTGGCCCAAGGGAAGTAGATTTATTTAAAACTAACGGCGCACGTTGAATGAAATCTCAGCCTAGGGTGTTTCCCCGCCTCTGAACTGAAGCATGGAAGAGCAAGCGGCGTCATCGTCTGCTTACGGCGGCGGAAAAACCGTGAAGGAATGCGAATCCATGATCCAGAAAAGCCTCCGAACTCCGATGGTGAAATTTTTGAGGGAACGCTTGGAGAAAGCCGGTTGTCCTGTGGGCAACAATTTCTTCAGAGCTGTAAATTGCGATGTGAACAGAAGTGGCGGTTACATTCCCGGTGAAGGGATAGTAGTGTGTGTGAATAAAATAAATTTACAAGATGAGGTTAACCAGGTGATAGCTCATGAACTGATTCATGCGTTTGATGAGTGTCGTGCTGCCAACTTGGATTGGAATAATTGTGCTCACCATGCTTGTAGCGAGATCCGAGCCAATCATCTAAGTGGTGATTGTCATTACAAACGGGAACTGTTGCGAGGTCATTTGAAGATACGTGGCCATGAACAAGAATGTGTGAGACGAAGAGTTAGGGCTTCAGTGTCTGGAAACCCTAATTGCTCCGAAGCGGCTGCCAAAGATGCCATGGAAGCTGTTTGGGATGTTTGTTACAATGACACACAACCCTTTGACAGAGCCCCGTAGCTGAGGCTAAGATAAGTTTATGAAACTGTGATTCTTTTGACTTGTTTTGGATCATTTTTATCTGAGCCAGGAATACAGGAAAGTTATTCACCTATGCGAACAAAACCATCATTTTTTACACGACCTTGTCCAATTTAAAGGAAACTACAATAAATGTTGGTCAAGTTGGGTTTCAACACCGAAACGTTATGAATGTTATTTACACGCAGAGCTGTGCATTTTTCTCCCCTTTTCAAAGCAGGTTGGAGGAGCACCGTTATCTGGTTTTATACTTCATAATTAGGTTAGTAAGTGTGAGTGTGGAGAAGCTTCTCAATGAGTTTGTGAACAAGGTGAACAGGGCAAAAATAGAAAGGAAATCTAACCTGATATGAAAGGTAACAAATATAGTTGCTTCCTCTGCATTATTTATTCTACATGCGGTTCTCTTGTAATGTCTGGAAATTGATTATGCCATCTTCAGGATAGGGAGGCAAATGTGCAATTTGCATTCTTTATTACATGATCATATCTTGCCATACACTTTGTGCCGTGTCTCTTAATTGTACATGTGCATGTGAACTTGAATCGAGTCGTCCCATCTTGAAAGTGGATGTTATCTGATCTTGTCGAGTGATACCTGTGAGTTACTCGTGTATGGGATGCTTGTTACAATGACACAGCCTTGACCAAACTCTGGAGGTTCACACGGACGAGGGAATGATGCTTAGCCCCTCCCATCCTAACCCGATTGTTGAAATGAATCTAGGTTTAAGTTATATGAAATGTGTTTTCAATGATTTTTATTCGAGGTAAAGAAAGAATGAGTGTTATTTTATTTTAGTTTTTAATATAAGGGGAAGATGACCAAACCAACTTAGCCTGCATCCAAGCCACTAGTACGTTTCAAGGAAGCCATCTTCGATCCCAACGAGCTCGCCCAAAACTCTGCATGAACACTCTTGCCAAATCCCGTATTGTCTGACTGGAGGACCGGCGCACATTTATTTAGCCATGGAGTCCGAGACATTACCTACCTTCCTGTTGAAGAAACTCTCATCAACCAAATATTACTGTTCGCGATGGCAAACCTTCCTCCAAATCCTACGATTCTCGCTCGATCCATCAGAACCCAAGCTATTAGGCCATTTCTATCCGCGTCAAGATATATACGGGAATGTAATCCACTGTTGAAGATGAAATGTTAGTCATTTTATAAGATTCATCAAGTTGTTTCCGTTTGTTGATTTTTAGAAATGGAATATGAACTTTTTTTCATGAAGCTGTTTTTTTAATATGGCTATTTTATTGGGTCAGAATTGAATCTTGTCTGGCTTTATTTGGGGCAGCTCTCTGATGTTTTGTTCATTCACATCCAAACTGAGATTTCATGCCTAAGTGATCAGAATTCCTTCCGCACGATGATTTGTAGCCGTTTTTCTCAACTTCACGTCTATTAGAAAAAGGATTTAGCCATTTAATCATGAAGTAGCGTCTCAATTTGAATACTAAAATTGCATTCAAATTGGAGGCTTATTTTGTCTCCGGAAAACTTTCAAATCCTCTGCTCACGTAAGCTTGATAAACGCAAAATCGTAGCAATTTCCTAACGTCACATTATCGTTATTTTATTGCACCTGGCAAGTAATATGTGTTGCACCTGGCAAGTAATATGTGCCCAAGTAGATAAACGAAGCGGCTTGAAATTTGCTGCATTTTGGCTACTTGGATGACAGTTACCTTGCACGCTTTGATAAACAAAATTGCGGTTTAACGTTCAAACATAAAATGTGTAGATCTGAGTTCTAAATTCTCATAACAAGTTAAACCACAAATAGTCGTTGATGTTACGATAAACAGATTGAAGACCTCCACAGCGGGCAGATGAGTGTTATTGCCATCCAAAATAGATTTTTTATTGCCTTCTCTCCTTATAGCTCATCCTATTTCTCTAAAAATGGAACAGAGAATTGAAAGAAATAAGATCATATCGGAATCATATTCTAGGCCACTCGAGTTGCAGCTGCATGTATTGCATCCGCCAAATGGGGGACGGTCTTGGAGCTCAGACCAGCCATGCTAATTCTCCTGCACATTCAACACACACTGATTGGATCATCTGAAAAAAATACATATATATATATCCTACCTAAATAACTCCCGCAACGATTTTCCCAACTCATGCGTTAGTAAGAGATAACGTTTATCAATAATGAAAGATATTCATATTGTTTCGATCCTATGAAAAACACTGGGACATCAACTCATATTTTGGATATGATTGCTGCTGGAGCATAACGAGAGCTCCCCAGAAGTCTAGAGAGTCTACAGCAACGTACCCATCAGATGTCATGTATATATGGTACTCTTTGTTCATGAAGGAAACTTGCTCTGCATTTAATCCCGTGAAAGTGAACATTCCAATCTGCTTAATAATGTGACTCCAGTCACCAGGAGTACCTGCTCAATTTTGAAGGAAAACCAAATAAAACTTCGATAAGCAACATCCACAATGGGTGAGCGCAGACCCAGAAAAATTTTAAAAACTTAAGACAGGTGTAACCACCAAGATAATGATCCGCCCCAGAAACCACTAAAGAGAACTGTGTATGGGGGAGACTATCAGAAAACTGACCTCGGGCACGCAAAGCATCAAAAAGTTGTTGGCGCATTGCAATAATGCGGTCAGCCATTCCCTTCAACTCAACACTCCACTCATGGTACAAGTCCCTGAAAGATGTAGATAAAAAGGGTCTTCATAACAAAAGGCTTCAGGAAATATTACCCAAAAATGCAATACATACCAGCATCTCAATTCTAGCAGCACTAAATGGAAAATTTCTTAATTCTTAATTAAACTTAATTTATAAAAATAGATGTATCAAATTCAATGATGACTAAACACATGCAAGGGATGTTTTCAATGAGATTCACTTTCAATAAGTATAAGATAAACATAATTTACATTTATTTTTAAAAACTGAGTCTACCTTAAAATATAATTGACATACACTGGAAGGACCAAAGCACAGCCATTAGAAGCAATCTAAACAACTAAATTTATCTCTTCTAATAAACAAGCGAAGCAACTAAAAGAATCATCACTAATTACCTATCCTTGAGAATGGCAGCTACAATAGATGCACCATGAATGGGAGGATTTGAGTACATCGGCCTGATCACAAGTTTCAGCTGGCTCTCAACTCTACTTGCAACATCAGCTGATTTGCAGACCTGAATTAAGATTTTAGAAACAAAAAAAAAAAAAAAAATGAGTCAGCTCTCTGAAGCAAACACCAGAACCTTTTTTCCTGGAGAAATTATTTAACGAGAAAAAAACTCATTTTAAAGAGGGAGGAACACATATCAGATGATTTGCACTCAAAAGTTCAACTCTTACAATGCTTAGAGCGCCAACACGTTCTCCATACAACCCCATGTTCTTTGCATAGCTCTGGGCAACTAGTAATTCGCCCCCATCAGCAGCAAAAATACGAACAGACTGTGCATCTGCATCTAGACTTCCACTAGCAAAACCCTGTAGCACCAAAAGATGATTGCCTTAAAAGACACATTTTTTTTCTTGAAAAACACATAATCAAATATTTAAAGCATAATAAATAAAAACTATATTGCAGACAAGGTCTATCATGGATCATGCTAAGAATTTAGTTTATGAAACTTGAATTCTGTGGTTTGCTTCCTAATTTTTGGGTGGTTGATGGACTACTATCTCATCATTCCAAAGAAGTTCTTCATATTAAGAAGGAAGCACTGAAATATTTGTTGCATTCAAGAGACCTACCTGATAAGCACTATCAAAGAAAGGTAACAAAGCTTTTGATCTTATCAGTTGTCTAATCTGCTCCCATTGTTCAGGGGTCGGATCAACACCAGTAGGGTTATGGGCACAGGCATGTAGCAAAACAACAGATCCAGATGGGGCAGAACCAAGATCCTCTACGAGTCCTGTTAGAAACATAGAAAAATATTACTTAACATGCAAAGCCAGAATCACAATGCACATTGACAAAAATACAAAAAAGATCAGGATCCAGCACTTCATAAGCTGATATGACATGTAATTTCTGACCTTGAAAGTCAAGCCCCCGTGTTGCTGGAGCATAGTAGCGATAGGTTTTGACTGACAATCCTGCTAGAGTGAAGACCTTTGGGTGGTTCCCCCAAGTTGGCTGGGGCAAGTATATGGTTCGCTAAAGAGACCGGAAAGTCAAATATGTAAATTTGCAGTTTGCACTATATAGTAATCAGTTTTCAAGGAAAATTAGAGGAAGAAAGTTGAGGATGAAGAATTATACTTGATGATAATGTCTAGCCAAAAATTCTCCTCCAACTCTTAATGAACCAGTTCCAGACAGGCATTGAACAGTGGTTACCCTGTTCTCTTGGATAGCAGGGCTACATCCAATAAAATAAGCCAACAAATTATCTTTCAAGTTAAACATGTGTTCGTTAAGGATATGTTTTTAAAAATAAATTAGAATAAAATAAAAGGGGAAAGTTATATTTTTAACCTGTCAGCACCGAAAATGAGTTTAGCACTCAGTTTATTGAAATCGACCAACCCAACAATAGGAAGGTATTCCTTGTTGCGTGACCTGAAAGAGATACAGAGTAAAATCCCTTAAGAGTTTAATATTAAAAATAATACAGTTCAAATGAAAACAAAAAAAAGTATAGATGCCCACTAACCTGTCATTAACCAGTTGTTCTTCTACTCGTCGCACTACATTCAAAACAAGAGGTTTTCCTTCCTGTTATAGCATAGCTGAACCAAGTTAGTCACTACAGTTGAAGCATAAAGTGAAACTTGCCATCTCCATGTATTCAGAAATTCTTAATTACAGGTCTCCTAATGAGCCTATAGTTGTCAGGCCAAGGTCTGCATTAGTTAGCTGTTGCATAGGACAAGAGGTGGAGAAGGGATAGAGTTGGCTGGTGGCGGGAATATTTACAAATGTAGAAGGAGAGAAGGAGGCTAAAGTAGAATTTGGCTTTGTATGAGGAGAGAGCTTAGGGAGAGTTCCTTTTTCCTTTTCCTTGCCTTTTTTCTTTTCCCGCAGTTCTATTCTGCTATTTCTCTGTCTTAGTATGGCTCTATTTTGCACAAGTTGCTGCAATGGGATTCTCTATCATGTTTTATTGAGTTAAATCAATATCAGAATTATTTCATGTTCATTTGGCTCGGGTTCCATCATCCCCACGCAGTCCTAAATAAAAAATCAACAATATCAAGCCAGATCAAATTTATCTTGTCCATTCCCACGGTGCCAATTGTTTACAGACAATTAATAACCAGAACTGGAACAGAGTAGCACTCACCTCAGTTCGATAAGCACCGACACCCAAATTCAACTTAACTGGACTTGGATCTTTGTTGTAAGCTAGAGTGACCTAGTTTAAAACATGCCAGAAAAAGAAGTCAGAAAATAAACACCATAAGTAAAAATATACAAATAAATATCTTAAAATAGCCTCGAATAAAAGCGTAGGTGGGGTCAGTGCCAAAAGATTCCGTGTGTTACTAAATAAGGATTGACAATCAAAACACGCAACAACCCATTAAATTAAATAAATTAAATGCCGTGCAGCATGAGCATTCACATGTAATACTCTGTTAATGTATCAAAGACAACGTAGCAAGGTTCGTGACTTGATTTTCCGGGAAATCAAAAGAGAAACCCGAAGGTTCGACCTGATCGGGTCCTTCAATTGGATCAAATGAGCAATCATACCTTCGGTCAATCAACAAACAGATTTCCCACCTCCCTATGGGTGAAGTGGTTCAGAAAACAAACAGCGAACAACTGTTATAGATTTGAGCCGTTGTTTCCGTAATAAGAGAACTCTAGCCAACATCAATTACAAGCCACTAACTCGTGTCCGATATGATAAACATATTGATCATCAGAGGCACATGAAAATTCAGGCAACTTAAAATTTCCGTAAGTCAAACAACACCAAACACGCCATTCGATCAAATTTTCGAAGAGAGTAAAGTTGATTAGCTAACGATCAACAAAAAGAAAAGAAAAGAAGAGAGTACCCCAAGGATAGGATCTTCGGGGGCACGAACGACGTGAGCGAAGACAGAATCAGCCTGGAAAGCGGAGGTTGGGGAGGCGGAAATGGAATCACCGTGAGTATCCATTGGAAGCAGGTGTCTGGCAAGAGTGGCAAGTCTGCGATCGCAGGGGGAAGAAGAAGAAGAAGAAGAGGAGGTGGAAAAACCAGG